>NW_028189548.1:0-12500 GCF_048542155.1 Nylanderia fulva
AATTTTAATTAATCTAAAAAAAAAAAAATTTTTTGTATTAGATAAAAAATTAATGAAAAAACCCCCCCTAAAATATTTAATATTTAAACCCCGAAAAATAATTCTGATTCCCCCCCTTTGATAAAATCTATAGGACTTCGAAATTTTTTTTAGCTAAAATCCAATAAAAAAAAAAAAAAACCCCAAAAGGGTATAAAATTTAATTTTATAAAAAAAATTTAAATTAATAAAAAAACCAAAAAAAAAAAAAATCTCCTTTATTAATATAATAACTTTTAAAAAAAATTTAAAAAAAATCTTTAAATTTTAAAAGATTAAAAAATTTTTGAAAAATATGTATTGGGCCCCTATTTTGAATAAATGAATTAGTGATCTCCCCTAAAAAATTTAAAAAATACCCTCTAATAAATTTTAAAAACCCCAATTTTTTAATTAAAAATTTGAAAATTTTAAAAAAAAAAAAAAATTAGTAAGTAAGGAAAATAATTTTATATTATTTTTAAAACAAAACAAAATTTTAGGGCATAAAAAAAATTTAATTAGATTTATAAAATTTTAAAAAAATTTTATTAAGTAATTTAATACATCACTAAAAGATTGGGGGAAAAATCTTATAAAACCCCCCTTTTTAGGTTTTTACAAAATTTTTAAAAATATCTTTAAAATTTTTTTTTCAAAAAAAAAGTTAAAAAAAACCCCCCAAATAAAAATTAATAACAAAATTAAAAATTAATATATTTAAAGCACTTAAAAAAAATTTAAATTTTACAAATTTTTAATGGGAAATTTTTGAAATTTTTAATAAAAAAAAACAAAAAAATAAATTTAAATTTGCCAAAGTAATTTTTTTATTTTCAATTTTTAACAATTAAAATGATTCATTTAAAAAAAAAATTTAAATTTTAAAAAAAGTTCCTTTTGTAAAAAAAATTTTTTTTAAATTTTTTTTAAAAAATAATTTAAATATAATTACAAAAAAAAATTTTCAATTAACTCATTAATCTTAATAATTCTACATTTTGATTGAATTAATTTATAATCTTTAATAAAATCTTATAATTTTCAAAAATATATAAATATTTAAAAATTTAAACCATTTTGGATTATCCCAAAAAATAACGTTTTTAATATATAATTACCGCCAAATTTTTATTTTAATGCTTTCACTAATATTAATAATTTATTTTTATTTAAAAATAGGGTATCTAATCCTAATTTTTTTTAAATAATTTGAAATAAATTTCCAAATAATTTTTTTATTAACTAAAATTATTACATTTTACTTAAATTAAATTTAAAAAAATATAAATTCTTTTTATCTTAAATTTTAAAATATTCTATACGTTAACCGCATGTGGCACCTAAATTTATTAATAATATAAATAAAATTATCTATTATAATTTTATAAAATAATTATTTAAAAATAAAAATCATTAAAAATTATTTAAATTTTAAAAATTTTTTATAAAAATTATTATATCAAATTTATAATTAATTATGAAAAAAAATTATTTCCCTACCTATTCACAATTTATTCAATTATCTAATCATTAGTTTTTAATCAATATATAATTAAAATTAATATTAAATTTAATAAACATTAATTTATATATTGACAAAAAAAAAATATGACATTCCTACACATTCACTAATTATCATATTTATCTAATTCATATTTTTTTATTTATTTATAAAAAACATTTATAAATAAGTAAAAATTAACAGAAATTTTACATAAATTTTTTATAAAATAATAAATTATTATTATATATATTTTATTTAATTATTATATAATAATTATATTTTAATATAAATTTCGCACAGGATAAGAAATATTTTACATTTGCTCATCCCATATAAAAATATAAAAGTAAAGGAAATTAAATTTTACATTAATTTATACTAGTATTTTGAGGTAGTTAATACATGAAAATCATATAAGATGAATTCTGTACATCGATTAGCATAATATGATTACAAGTCAATAAATGATTTTGCTAATATATTTTTTTGAATAAAAATTAAAAAAATTAAAAAAAAAAAAAGAATGAAATTAATAAATTTTTTCATTCTTTGTTTTCTTCTTCTATTAATTATTTTTTTTATTATTGAATAAAAGATGTATCGGTGTAATAGATTAAATAGATAGTAATTATATAAAATATAATTATACGTTTTGGAAATTTATATATATATATATATATATATATATTAATTTCAATATATACATATATATAAATTATTATTTATCTTACATACGATAGCCTTTTATTCAAAAAAATAGAAAAAATAATAGAAAAATAATAGAAAAAAAACAAAGAATGAATAAAATTTATTCATTTTATTTTATTTGTTTTATAAAATTTTATTCAAAATAATATATTTGCAAATCATTTATTGCGATTGTAATCATAATATTTCGCTAAGATTTTACAGCATTATTTTATAAGATTTCCATAGTGTTACTACCTCACAATATATTATAAATAAATGTGAAATTTAATTTGCATTACTTTTTATTTTTATATATAATGAGCAGATGTAAAATATTTCTCATTCGTGTGCGTAATATATTGGTTTTTGTATTATACTGATTTTACACATATCAAATGCAAGAGAGGACAAAGATAGAATGATACTCTCTCCTTGTCAAGCTGTCAGTATGTTACCACGAAAAATTCCCCATGAGTATAGATCTAGTGAGATTGTTCATCCCCAAATATTAATAAAAAGAAGGTTTCGTAGCTTGTGAAATATTTTTAATATATTCTTTATATAATAAAGCAGGGGAGACAAAAAGTCAAATTTTGCATTATTGCTCTTAAAAAAATTTTTAATAAATTAAATACGATCTCGTGGCTAAACCCAACCTTACCCGCTGCTAGCTGCGCATCTTCCCAAGTTATATTATGAATTTTATATTTATCTTTTTTTCCCAAAAAAACGATCTTTGTCTCCCTGCGGACAATCTACTGATTAAGAATATCGTAAATTTAATAAGATTTATTAAATATTTTGGCTAATATATGGGATGAACGAATCCGTAATTCCCGGCCGGCGATAGGCGTCTCCACCATGTCGCCTGTCGACCCTTAAGGTACCTTTTTATGCTGTCGCTCGACGCTCGTTTCTGCGAGTTGATGACGTCATGTAAGTCGCTAGCGACGTGAAAGTAGTTCGATTTTTTCCCAAATACAAGCGATATTAGCGAGCGATAAAGATTTGAATGGATATCGAAATGGTAAGTATAATATATTGTTTGATGAATATAATAAACATGTACAATATATTATTATAAAATATTATTATTAATATTAAGGGGATGCTGGAGCTGTGCAGAGACTTTTGTTGTAATAACCTTTAATATGAGCAAATTTGCTTCATGTAAAAATTCTACAGTTTGTTATGCGCAAAATAAGAGCCAGCGTATGCGAAGGTTGTACAAAATCTTAAGTACATTTTTCTTTTTTTCTAGGCTTTTAACCTTAGTTCCAATTGCACGATATTGTTCAGATATGTTGTCTCGCGCATACGCTGACTCTTATTTTGCACATAACACAAACTGTAGAATTTTTACATGAAGCAAATATTGCTCGTGTTCGAGATTATATACGACAAAAGTCCCTGCACAACTCCAGCATCCCCTTAATTAAGGACATTATTATGTCTTTAACATTATAAGTAAACATAAATTGAGAAAGGTCAATTTCGAGCAACACTTTAACATATCTTGTTTTACATATAAATATAAATCTGTTATTTTTAATCATATAAGTTATGTCAGTAATAATATTTTATGTAACGTACGCAAAAAAACATTGAAGTAAATAAAATATTTGTTATATAAGATATTTTCTAAAATATTTTTTGTAGTCTCGTGTTCAAACGTGTGGATTATGTGAAACCATATGTAATGAGGACGAAGTACCCAGCCATGAGTGTCTTCAAGGATATTCTAATTTCATTACAGATGATAATTTGTACTTTTACCCTGTATTAGGTATTTTATATATATATATATATATATTTTACTTAAGTTAATTACAAAAATTATTAAATCTGATGTTTTTTTAATAATGTTTTTTTAGACGATGGAGAAACTATTGTTAGAAGAAGCTTGACACAGGACGCTGAAACAATAGCATCTGTACCTTTTCATGGTGATAATCAAGGTCAAATAAATGTAATAAATTCTTGAAGTTTTAAAACATTATAAATGAGAAGTTATACATATTATGTTTGTATGATATACATTTTATTTTTTGTTTCAGAGAATATTTGATCCATTAATAATAATAGAAATTCCAATCAAAAGAGCGCAAAGGAAAAACTGTCACTTGAGGAGGAGGAGATGCTAATATTAGAAGTCCAATGCAGAGAACCACTATGGAATTTTAGATTACCTCTCATTCAAAGAAATTGCAGAATTACAAGAGCTTTGTGGGAAGAAGTTTCTCAAACTTTTAATGGTTATATAAATGTCTATTATTTATAATATTAAAAAAATATGCTGAGTGTTTCGCGGGTTTTATCTCCGTGTGTAAGTTCATCCTTGGATACTATCCAAGCATCCATAGCATCCAAGGATGAACTTACACATGGAGATAACCCGCGAAACACTCAGCAAACTTGAAGATAGTACCCGTGGAAGCCTCAAGAATTTAAAAAAATATATTAAAACAGAATGTTTTTACAGGGAAATTAAGCGCAGCTGGATGTAAAAGCAAGTTCAAGAATTTTCACGACACTTATAGGAGACTTGTGAACGCTGAGAAACTACCAAGTGGATCTGCTTCCAAAAGCAACATGAGCAAATGGAAACATTATAAAAGTATGGAATTCCTTCGAGATAGTTGCTTACAGAAAAGGTTAATAATGCATTTGTATGATTTCATTATTTTTAATACTAGAAAATTATTTTTGTATTAATTTTTTTATATAAAATAATAAATTTTATTTCTTTACAGTACGATTTCTAATATTAACGATGGAGACAGCAACAGTATTATCGAGAATGATAATGAATTAGATTGCCAAGATGCGAATATGTTAGAAGTTACTAATAATGAAGATAGTCAAGATACGAGTATATTAGGAAGTATTGAATAATTATCACAGTTTATTTTAAAATTTTGAAATTAGAAGAAAATGGTTTTTAAATTATTTTTTTTTTCAAGATCATGTAAGAAAGAGAAGGCGAGCAGAGTCACAAAACAGTTACTTAGAACGTATAGCAGACGCTTTATGTCAACCACCTCCTGACATTGTTCTTCCACCACCCCCTCAAGAAGACCATATAGATGCGTTCTTAAAACTGTTTGGTCATAACTTAAGAAAGTTATCGCCAGAAAAACAAAATGAATGGATGCAACGATATTTAAATATGTCTTACGAAATGTTAAAAGAAAACCAAAGATATTAATGAAATATTAACTTAAATATTAAATTAGCTTAACAAAAATTTTGTACTTTAAATTAAACTTAGTTTTTATTTAAATTATGGAGATAATAAAGCGTGAAATTATATTTTGTTTTATGTGTTAAATACAAAATTTATTAAAATGTTAAAATTACATACAAAATACAGTATAAACGTTATAAAATGAAATATTTATTCCTTTGTTTATCAACAGTGTTGAAATTGCCAAGGTATTGCTCCCTCGCTATTAAAGTATTCACAAAAGTCATCCCGAATTCTTGCAGCTTTCCGAGAACTGTTATTTGTACTACACCTTCTTATATCTTGAAAAGCAGAATTAATGTCTATATTTCTCCTCCAGGAACCTTCTATTAAACCATCGCAACCATCTCGATCAACCATGTTTTCAGTGATATATTCATTGACTCCAATATCTTGTATACGAATATAATTATGAAGACACACAATAGCTTGTACTATTTTCATTGCTGTTTCAATTGAACAATTTATTGGTCTTCTTAAAATTCTCCATTGACTTGATAAAATGCCAAAAGCATTTTCAATGGTCCTCCTTGCTCGACTAAGACGATAATTGTAAATAATTTTGTCCTGATTCAAACCTTGTTTTCCTGGGAAAGGCCTCATTAAATACTCAGTAAGTGGAAAAGCTTCGTCTCCAACTAGCACGTAAGGCATAGAGTTTCCTTCGAAATAAAATGGTTTTGGATCAGGTACATTCATTTCATTGGTTCTGAATTTTTGGCCAAGAAAGGAGTCTCTAAATATTCCACCATCACTGCGACGTCCATAGGCTCCAATATCCACAAAAGTAAAAATATAGTTTGCATCACAAACAGCAAGCAAAACAAAACTGTGACTGTTTTTATAATTAAAATATGATGATCCTGCATTTTCAGGACACTGAAAAAAATAATATAGTGATTATTTTAAAAATAAAAGTCCTCTAAAAATAAAAATCTATTTTAAATTTTTTCAGTAACTTACTTGAATAACAACATGTTTACCATCAATAGCTCCCTATACAATGGTTAAAATTCCATACCTCTTCGAACTCTTTAGAAATATTTAACCATTTCTCTTTTGTTAAAGGATATGGAAGAACATGTTTAGAAAGAACAGACCACAATGCATCACAAGTTTCTGAAATAATATTGCTAACTGTGGTTAGTCCGAGGAGATATTGGTAGCTCATGGAAGTCATTGAATCACCAGAAGCAAGAAACCTATAAGAAATATTTATAATAAATATTTTAAATATAAATAACATATTCTAACTTTATTTTTTATTTATTGTGTTTTCAACTTACCTTAATGTCATGCATAATCTTTCACTGGCAGATATTGGTTTTCGAGTTAATACTTGTTTTGTGATTAAAGGTGCTACTTTGTATAATAACTCTTCAAGTTGAATTGAATTCATACGAAAGTAATTTCTAAATGTACTTATTTGCTGTGAAACTGTGGGTAAAATTGCATTATAAAATCCATGTTCGCGTCTCATTTGAAACAATGGATTAATCTAAAACTCTTTTCTAGTATAAGGTCGTTTCCTTTTTTCTATTAAATCAAAAATAACTGCCGATATCGCTAATCTTTTTCTCCTTTCTCTCATATTATGATTATTTATAATTTTTGCACACTTCGTTATCCAATTATATTTTTCTGATTGTGACATTGTGCGATTATATATATTTTGGAGCACCTGTATGGAATTCTTCAGCTGACGCTACTACATTAAAATCGCGTCGCTGGAAAACCCTTTTCATGTTTGATATTAGTCGCTAGCGACAAATCCAGTCACGTGACTTTTTTATCGCTCAAAACGAGCGATGAGCGACGCATGAAAAGGTACCTTCAGGGTGCGATTACATGGACGCGCGGAAACGCGGAAACGCGGAAACGCGGAAGAGAAAGTAACTAAACTTTACTAGAGTCCCGCATTTCCGCGCGTTCCGTTCCGTCTGTTTTGATTGCCTTATATTACATGGAGCACATTTTGAGCGGAAAAGCGGAACGGGGAATTATAAAATATTAATATTTAACTATATTTATTGAAATTAATTAATGAAAGGCTCGTATAATTTAACAAAATTAAACAAATCATATATAGTAGGCCAACTGAACGAGCAAATAAATAAGGTGTAAAAATTTTTATTAATAGTTAAATAATTAAATTAACACATATGTCGGACAGACAAAAAGACAGTTAGGAACGAGACTTAAAGAACATAAAAATAATATTAAATTAGACTCTGCTAGACATTCGGTTGTCACAGAACACATTCTAAACGAACAACATACATTTGACTGGGACAATATTAAAATTATGGATCACGAAAAGAACTACCATAAAAGACTAATATTTGAAATGATCCACATTAAAGAACAGAAAAATGGAATTAATTTAAATACAGACACCGAATTGTTAGACAGTAGTTATTTTGACATACTTAAAAAATTTGCTGAATCATAATTTAGAAAAAACAATGGTAATAAATAAATACATCACGCTCTCTATTTTGACATTTGGTATTCTGACTTCGCAACACACACTTGAAATATCGGGGAAAAGGACTTGTTAAAACGATAATGTAAGTTGAAAGATTTTTTAATTTTCTCTGACATTGATTTAATTCGCGTATTATATCCGTAGCATGCTCAAATGTCGCATAACTTGGCATCTCAGACCAATCGCCTTGCATATCTATTGGTCAACAGCGAAGAATCGTTTCAATTTTATATTTTAATATTTAACTAACTTTGTATTTTTAACATTTAACTTTGTATTTTAATATTTAACTTTTATGTATTGATAAAGACTGTAGTGCAGTCGAAACGTTTACAATTTATATCGATTCTGTAACGGAATGTTAATTTAATTATTTAACTATTAATAAAAATTTTTACACCTTATTTATTTGCTCGTTCAGTTGGCCTACTATATATGATTTGTTTAATTTTGTTATATTTATTGATTAAAATGCTTGTATTCAATAGATAAGTTGAAAAGATGAACATATTAAAAGGAATTACAATGAATTAAGTAAATATAAATTAAAAAAATTAATACAAATGTCTATTTGTCAATATACCGTTCCGCTTTTCCGCTCAAAATGTGCTCCATGTAATATAAGGCAATCAAAACAGACGAAACGGAACGCGCGGAAATGCGGGACTCTAGTAAAGTTTAGTTACTTTCTCTTCCGCGTTTCCGCGTTTCCGCGCGTCCATGTAATCGCACCCTCACTCTGTTTACGTATATATATTGTATATGTATACATACACATATACATATATACATATATATACATTTTCTTGATCGTCATATATATATATATATATATATATATATATATATAATATCACACACGTATCGCACATAATATATACATACGCCATATATATACATATATATATTCACACGTTCGCAAGATACATACGTCGAAAATCGCCGAGAGGTCGACGTGTACTTATATATATATATATATATGGTGTGTATGTGTGTGTGTGTGTGTGTGTGTGTGTGTGTATGTGTGTGTGTGCGCGCGTTTCGCGTTTGTCGCCGGTAGTTTAGTCGCACGTTATTGCGATTAAATTAATAAATATCTAACTTTTTAACATAAAACGAAATCCGCTTTCGTAGCCGACGCCGATTATGGCGCAGGTACGCTACACCCGGAATTTATTCCTACGTGGAATTTGCATTATATACCTGTTTGCATTCCTCAGCTTTTACATACAGATCCCAGGTAAGTATTTTATATATTTGGCTCGTTTATTTTCTAATGCAGTTTTTTTATTTATTAATTCAAGATATGTTTGATATTTACACACAAAATGCATATATATATTGAAATTTTAATTATATATATACGTATATATATTTATAATTAAAATTTTAATTTTATGTATAAGTTTTATTGCAGAATGTACAAATCTATTTTTAAAAAATCAAGATGTAATGTAAAATAATATACAATTACTATTATTAATTAATTATAAAATCTAGGATTGTATGGTGATAATGGAATCTTGCCAGCCAGAACGCAGGTGGATCTCAAAGCACGCGCAACAATATTTAATAAACTGAAGCAGAAGCCAACATTGTTATGGTTTGCTCCGTATCTAGGCTTAAATGTAGAATACATGCTGGACATACTATCTCTCCTTGGAACTGTGCTCTCCTTTGCAGGGTTTGTTGTTACGTTAAATAAAAGTACAAGATTAAAACATTGAAAAATATAGAACATAGTACAAAATTATAATATAAATTTTTTAATCCTTTGATTACAGATTTATTTCTCAAAGATTTTGCATTGCGCCGATATTTGCAGGTCTATGGACCTTGTATTATTCTTTATATCAGATTGGTCAAACATTTATGTGGTTTCAGTGGTAAGTTTTAACTATATACTGTAATATTTCCAACTATTACATTCTAATACCACAAATTCTAATACTTGTAAACTATGTATTTATGTATTTTATAATATTTACATTTAATTTATTTACTTAAGTATGAATAATTGCTTAAATTTACTAAATGTTTTTTTTAAATTTATACAGGGATATTTTATTATTGGAAGTTGGATTCCTATGTATACTTGTAGCACCATTTTGGTACCCTCAGCGTGGAAAACCAAGCACTCCGAGCGATGCTGTGACATTCTGGACTGTGCGCTGGCTACTCTTTCGTTTAATGTTTGCTAGTGGAGTGGTAAAATTTACTTCAGATTGTCCACTGTGGTGGAAATTAGATGGTAAGATGATTTTCATAAATTCCAATATGTAAGAATAATGTTATACATTATTTAAGAGATATTTTACTATGTTTTTTGCAGCTCTAAATATTCACTTTGAATCTCAATGTATACCTACTCCTCTGGCATGGTACGCACATCACTTGCCAGCTTGGTTCCTTCGATTAAGCACTGTTGCCACAAACAATATCGAGCTTGTCATACCAATCTTATTTTTCTTCCCGATCAGAAAAGTGAGAATAGTAGCATTTTATTTACAGGTATGTAATTTATGCTACATGTACAAGGTGTAAAAAGTCTCAGATCTCTTAATTATTTTGAACAATACATATTTCTGAAAATGTGTTTTATACAAAACTTGTAGTTTTAAATGATGTATTACATAGCAATATTATGACCTTGAATAGCATTATCAAGATCATGTAAAGGTCATTTTCAATTTCTTAAATGTAAACTCCTATTTTTCAATGCATATTTTTGTAACTTATCTCGAAAACTTTTCAAAACGCTATAATAAAGTATTTTTTTATTAAGTACTTTTTGAGTTATGAGACTTGAAGTTTACAGTATTTTGACATAAAATACAAAATATTTTGTGAAACATTCAGTTTTTGATAATCTTACCTCAATACTTTTATGCACAAAATAATAAAACCAATACATTCGTATAAAGAACACTAATTGCTTTTAAAAAAATGTTACAAATTACTTACTCGTTTTGAACTGTTTTTTTTACACCAATTGATTAGTCTTATTATTCTGTATAAAAGTATTAAGGTAAAATTACCGAAAATTGAATGCTTTACAAAATATTTTGTATTTTATATCAAAATACTGTAAATGTCAAGCATTATAATTCAAAGAGTATTGAATAAAAAAATATTTTATTATAGTGTTTTGAAAAGTCATCGAAGTAAATTATACGAATATGCAGTAAAAAATGGGGATTTCTATTTAAGTAATTAAGGGTGACCTTGACATGACCTTGATTGTTCAAAATAATTAAGAGGTCCAGCACTTTTCGTACATCCTGTATAATAAGTTGGAACATCTCCAGACTCTAAATCATTATTATTATTATTATATCTTTGATATTCTAGGTACTTTTGCAAATCTGTATAATTGCTACGGGAAACTACAATTTCTTCAACTTCCTAACGATTTGTCTATGCATATCCTTACTGGACGATCAGTTCTTCTACAAACGAAAATTTAAGAACGATAAGTCCCGCATTATAAATTATCTCAAGACATTAATAACCATATTGATCTATGGAAAAGTTATATACGGGACGTATATTTATTATAATCTTAGGATAACAGATAATTGGACCATTCAATCTAATATTGGTATTTATTTCATCAAAAATTAAAACAATTTAATCTAGTGTGTATATAATTGATCGTAATTGATTTTTCTTTTTCCAGCATTTACAAAAGAACAATTCGATTATGTTTTATCTCGAATAGTAACCTTTTCCATGTTCATTGGTTTAGCATCTCTTGGATTAACAGCAGTGGACTCGATAGCTAATTCTATTATGACTGCGAAAGGATTACGTAATAAAATAACAACAACAATAGTTACACTTTTCTACACTATAGCAGTGTGTCTGATTTTTGTTATAAGCCTTGTAAGTATAACAGATGGTTCTGATTTATTTACAATTTCTAATTACTAAACTTTCTCAACACAAAACAGAACACATATAATATGCAGTCTAAAATGTTCGCAGGTACCATATTCCACCTTGCATCCTTCTACAATTCTGTCGAAAAATTCGACAATGTCCTTACAATTGAAACAGATGCATGCAAAGGTGGATCATCTTCATTTAGCGAACAGCTACGGTTTGTTTCGTCGTATGACAGGAGCTGAAGGTAGACCGGAAGTTATAATAGAAGGGAGCGACAATATCGAAGGACCTTGGAGGGAATACGAGTTCTTGTACAAGCCAGGAAACGTTAATAACTCGTTGCCATTTGTTGGTAGGGTGTAATTCGACGTATTTATTTATTTATTCAATGTTTCGTTATACAGGATGATTGATTTTAATCGCCTCAAGTAAATATCTCGAAAATTATGATACGAAAAAATGTTTCAAATAGTTTTTTTTACTTTGAGGGAGACATAAGATCGTGTCATTGGTTTGATCTTGTGTAATCAGAAGGTCACTTTCAATTTCTTAAATGGAACCTATTATTTTTTATTGCATACATTTTTATAGCTTATCTCGAGAGCTTTTCAAAAACATTATAATAATTTTTTTTTTTTTTTTTTTTTTTTTTTTTTTTTTTT